>NC_048218.1:79422149-79434881 GCF_002007445.2 Ailuropoda melanoleuca
GTCAGAACTAGACCACTCCTTAATCAATCACTGAAAGCTATCTCTGTGCACATGTCTGCCTGAACAAGATCAGGGTCTGTTAGCAACGAAGACTGCAAGGAATAGCTCTTGAGTAGGCAACAGAATATCTTCCATAGGAAGAATTTCTGGAAACAGAATGAACGTTTCTATCCTTCTGAGCATAGCTAAGGGGTTGCACAATTACATAAACACATATAGTGTAATGGGAACAACGATAAATAATGTACGTGACACAGGAGTCAGGCTAAGAAAGGAATCCATTCAATCAATGAAGGGCGGGGGTTCAGGGGTGACTAGAATAGTGGACACAGTCCATTACAGTGGAGCTGACAGACTTTGTCCTGGGGGTGGGAACAGGTCAGAGAAACCCTCACAGAATCTAGTTCGAACAGAGCACTGCCAGATGAGTAGGAGTTCACTAGGCAAACGGAGTTGGAGATGAGCAGACTCAGCCCATGAAAAGCTACGTTTGTGCAGGTGAACAAATGGTTCAGTATTCTTAAAGGTTAAAGGTCAAGAACGGGTAGTGTGTAAAATGAGGCCAGATCATGCAGTGGCCGGGAATGTGGATAACGAGGAGCCACTGAACTTTTATGCAGGAGACTGACTTAAATAAATATCCACTTTTTTAAAAAAAAGATTTTATTTATTAGAGAGAGAGAGAGATAGCAAGAGAGAGCATGAGCAGGGAGCCCGATGGGGGACTCTATCCCAGGACCCTGGGATCATGACCTGANGGGGAGAAGGAGAAGCAGACGCCCCGCTGAGCAGGGACCGATGGGGGACTCTATCCCAGGACCCTGGGATCATGACCTGAGCTGAAGGCAGACGCTTCACCGACTGAGCCACCCAGGCGTTCCAAAATATTCACTTTTAAGTGATCACATGACAACATGAAGGGATCTCAAAAACGTTTTGCTAAGCAAAGAATACAAACTATATAATTTCATTGACATGAAGTTCTATAGAATAGTCAAAACTAACCTCTGACAAAAGCAGTCAGTGGAGTGATGGCCCGTGGGAGAGGCGTTGGCTGAAATGGATCACAAGAAACCTTAAGGGATGATGGAATTTTTCTGTATCTTTATCAGATACAGATACTGGTTATACAGACGTCACCTAGTTCTTAAAATTTGTCAACTTGTACACTGAAAATATGTGCATTTTACTGTATGTAAATTATACCTCAACTTAAAAAAAAAAAAGGTATTGGTAAAAAGTATCCTGGTAGGTGAGTTCTAGGAGAATCCGGGGGTGGGGAACTAGTGAGAAGGCTGTGGGCACAGTCCAGGAGGAAGATCCCAGGGCCTTCACTGAGATGGAGAGCAGGAGCAGGAGCTGAGGCGCAGGGCTGAGGGCGGGAACAAGGCTGTTGGAGGCAATGGATTTAAAAGGGAAAGAGAAGGCTTCCCATCTCATTATTCTGGCTTCTGACTTGGAAGAATAGCATCAGTCACTGAGACAAAGACTCCAAGAAAACATGAAGGTTGGGAGGAAGGAGGAGTGAGCTCAGACATGGAAACACTGAGTTTGTGATGGTCTCCATTTTCTTCAGGCCACTGACCATGTGGATTTAGATCTCAGGGAAGAGGAGGAGCCAGAGACAGTCTGGTCCTCAGGCACACGGAACAGGGGTCATCCAAAAGGACCAAACTGTGTAGGAAGAAGTGGGGAGAGACAGGAGGGAGAGAGCCCTGGGAGTACCAACATCTAACACTAGTCAGAAGGGGAGATTCTAGTTCAGGAAACTATGAAGGAAAGGCAAAACACAAGAGAAGGGCTGAGGTGGCAGGTGTCATCACAGAGGCCAGAGGGAGGAAGGAGGTCAAGGAGGGGAGAGTGGTTAGTTGTGTTAAATGCTTCCAAAATGTCAGTCTCAGAGAGACATGTGGATAGATCTGAGACCCACACACATGGATGAAAAGAGGCTGCACTCAAACTCCCATCTCCTGGGAAGATGGACCCTGGAACCAGGGCTCTTTCTGTAGCCTTTGAATCACTGGGTTCCAAAAACATATGGACAATGCAAGAGAATGGGGTTGCCTGGCTGGCTCTGTCAGTGGAGCACGACTCTTGATCCCAGGGTTGTGGGTTTGAGCCACGCATTGGGTGGGGAGATTACTTAAAAACAAAATTAAAGAAAGAAAATGCAGGGGAGTCTACAATGGCTGGGGGGGGGGGTTTTTGGTTTTTGCAGTCAGCCAGCACCACTCATCGAGCTTCCAGGTGGAAATAAACTGTGGCTCACTTGAGCAGTGGAGCACTACGGAGCGGTTTAAAATAACGCGGTGGACCTGAATGTACTTCTGAAAGACGCCATGTTGCTGACTACATGTTTCGTTAAAGGAAATTATACACCTGGGAGGGTATACACCAAAATGTCAACAAGGTTAACTCTGAATGGTGGGATTATGTGTGATTTTTGAAACCTATTTTTAAATGTTCGCTAATCTGTATTTTCCATGTTTTCCGGACATAAAAAATTTAATGTAGGGGCTCCTGGTGGCTTAGTCAGTTAAGCATCTGCCTTTGGCTCAGGTCATGATCTCAGGGTCCCGGGATGGAGCCCCATGTCGTTGTTGTCATCGGCAGGCTCCCTGCTCAGCGGAGCATCTGTCTGCTTCTCCCTCTGTCCCTCTCCCCCTGCTCAAGTTCCCTCTTTCTCTCTCTCTAATAAATAAACAAAATCTTTTTTAAAAATTAAATCAGAGTGTAGAGGATGCTTAGCTGAATCCTGGGAGAGAATAGCCCTGTCTTGGGGGTGGGGGGGAGTTCAAGAAGGGATCGTGGAGGTCCCGCTGTCACAGCCATTACAAGAGGGAAGGGATGAGGTCCCGAGCCTCCTCTTAGGGATGCAGGAGTCAGCCAGGCTGGGTGGAGGAAGTCTTCACTGAGGAGGCAAGTTTGAAGACAAGGGCAGACAACTGGGAGCACTGGACCCCTGGGGAGACACGGGAAAGGGGCCTGGGCAGGGCCATCCTGACAAGATCCATCCAGATGGCGGGGAGCCAGGAAGACCATGGGCCCTCATGGAGTACAAAGGCTCTACCCCAGACAAAAACAGAAGTTCTAGAAGGAATGAGGCAGTCTGAGAATGAACAAACGGGTCCTTGCACACAGAGAGCCCTCCATGGTTACCAAACACTCCTGGTAAGTGTCCACACCCAAACTCGGCACCAGTGACCACATCCAGGTGCCAGTCCCCGCCCCCTGTGCTTACCCCAGTATGTGTCCTGGGGAGCAGGTGCCAACTAGGTGTGACACACACAACTAACACTGCCAAGGATGGAAGGGCACATGAGAAAGGTGACTGCCACCCGAGAGAAAGGGAAGAAAAGCAGGAACTCAGACAAGATCCAGAAATCAGCCCCTTCTACATGTTTTCCACACCAAGTTTTGAGAACCAAGATGAAAAGCATAAATGCTGAGTGGAGGAACCAAAGGCACTCTCTAAGGAGAATTGGACATTTCCACATAAGGCAACAAAATTAGGAGAAGAGAACGAAACTCTCCTGATGCATAAAACAGCTAAAAGAGGCCCGGAGATGACTTGCTCGTTATGCAGAAGGCTTCCCAGAGAACGAAAATGAAAATGGCCGTGCCAAAGACAGTGGAAATCAGGCCAGGTTAGGAAGGAGGGGTCCGTACAGAAAAATAACAAAAGGCTGTGGAGATAAAATCAGAAGAGTCGTTTGGGGAAAGAAATGAGATACAACTTGCACAAGGCGGCAAAAGAATGAGAAAAACATTTTCTAACAGGCCAACGAAAGGGGATAAGGAGATTGCTGGCTCCTTTTGAGTGGGGAGAGAAAGCTATAAGCAATGACACTAAAAAACCAGAGGCTTTTACTTTTTTCTTAGCCTAAAAAGGTCAGCTGTGATCCGAAAACTGAAAGAGGCACCGCATGGGATCAGGAGAAGGCAGGAAGCCAAGAGGGAACGAGCTTGTGTATTCACATCCACAGGCCCTGATGACTTACATGCTTAGGTACTTAAGGAATTGGCCCAAGGTGGAGTCAGATCCCTAGCTCTCACTCTGAGGGGATTTATGGAGAACGGGTGAGGAGCCTGGAGACAGAGGGAGACCCAGGCAGCCTGTCCTTGCCTCTTTTTAAACCTGGGGGAAAGCAGATGCCTCGGCAAGTGCTGGGCCCATCAGCCGAGCTGCTATAATAGAAAACTACTGGGACACGTCATCAAAAAATCAATCTGCAAACACTAGGTCATAAGGAATTAGGTAATAACCAGTACTGCTTTCCAAAGAACACATTCTGTCAGAGTAATCCAATTTCCTCCCAGGACAGAATGATGGGCCTGGTAAATCAGGAACGGCAAGAGACACATAATCTTCCTTAACTTAAAGCGCACGGCATTTAATTTCATCTTCTATGAGAAGCCTCAAAAGAAAAACTGGGGAAATGGGGTCTATAGTTGGGCCTTTCTGGGGTTGGACAAATGAAGAGGGGTTGAAGGGTTAACCCAAATAGCAATTCTTTATGTTCTATGAAGTGTAGATGGATTACACTGGGCAGCGGTAGGGGTGGGGACAGCAGGTGACAGGAGAGGCGAGGGGTGGCGATAAGGGGTGGTGATAATGGCGGAGATGTTCCTGGAGGTGGAGGTGGTGATGGTGATGGTGACGGTGGTCACGGCAGCAGCAACCAAACCTAGACAGGACATGGTCAGTCTGGGTTTCGCAGCCATGCTTTTGGACATCCCTGCTGGACACCCACACTAGCCTGTTCTTTCCACATCTTTGCTGAAAGAAATTAGCACGAGACTCTAGGACATTCTGGGTTCAGCCCCATTCTGACCGCCTCACCATTATCCTGTTAGTCCTGGGGCAATGAGCCCCCTCTGCCCAAATAGGATGGGTGGTGCCTATGGACCCCTAGAGGCCTGTGCGAGGGGAGGATTTCCTCCAGCCCAAAGGGGTGGGCACAGCCTGAGAACCCCCTATCTCTCCCCAGCCAAGGAGAGGAAAGACTCCCAGGGCCAAATGGGGGCAGGCTGTCTGTGCCCAAGATCCCCCATTAGCTGAAGGCCCGGGGAGCCCCCCCACCCAGGAAACTGTGCAAGTGAGGGGGATCTGGGCAGGACTTTTGCGGGTTCTGACTTTCACACCTTTTTCCAATCTGAGTTCTATTATTGCAAAGACTAAGGGTTGGGAACCGTGGACTAAAGACCTCCCTCCACTTTGGTTTCTGCCAGGATGTGGCTGTTTTGTTGAGTGGAAATAAAATTAAAACACCCCCAGGTCTGTGGGCCAGTGTGCCTCCGGAGCCCGGGAGGCCGCAGAGGGGTGGGTTGTTGGAGTCCGCCGTGGGCTTCGTGGAGTATGTGATGTAAGAGGGGGTCGCCAGCATGGGCTGGACTCCCTGAAAACATTCGTGAGGCTAAACGCTCAGCTCCAGATTGAACACATTATTGCCTACCTCCTTGCTGTCTGCATGGCCCCAACTGGCCGTATGACCTTGGGGAAGCCCTTGAACCAGTCTGGCCTCATCATGCTCTCTTGTACCCTAGAGAGCTGGATGAAATCCCCAAGGTCCTTCAGCTATAGGTCCAGTCCCCTAAACGTACTTCGCACCTCAGCTCTGTCCACAAGCCTACCCCACCCAGCCCCCTCAAGGCCCAGCTCAAAGCCACTGCCACTTCTTTTTTTTATAACGTAAGCTCTCCTCTCATTGTGGGGCTTGAACTCACGACCCCAAGATCAAGAGGCACATTGCTCTACTGAACCAGCCAGGTGCCCCTCAAAGCCATCTCTGTCACAAAGCCCACCTGTACCTCGCAGGCACAAGTGACCTCTTCCTCTGTTAGACCGCTAGGCTTTGCCTACCCTCTGCCTTGAGCCACCAGCCAGGAGGGTGTGAGGCTCGGTGCCTTCACCAGCTCGTCTGGACCTCATAGGCTTAAACCTCACTCATCTCCCATCCCTCTCGGGAACCGGCACGGGTCTGACACAACGGATATTGTACAACTGAAGAGTGAGTGACTCTTCCACCTGAAGAAGCTGAGACCCCGAGTGACCCTATAACTGAGACCAGAACCCAGATTTCTGGGCCCCAGCACATTGGCAGAATGATGTGAGGGCTGAAAGGCCCACTGCCACAGAGCTCGTGCCACTATGATTCTTGCACGAAGCCTCCCAAACTTGCATGGGACCAGCCCTCTCCCAGGGAAAGGTTAATCTCACAGACCCCATCTGGGAGGCCCCGGTGGCTCCCAGGCCCATGTGGGTGCAAGAGCTTAAGGAACTGAAATCCTTATCCATGAAAACATTTAACTTCAGAGTCCTGTCCTTATAACTGCTAAGATATTTTAATACCAGTGGAATCCAAATTTTAAAAGTATTCAGAGAGCTTGGGCATTCTGCGACTATATATCCTCATTTGCGACACGCCGTCCTAGCTAACAAATTAATGCACAGGAAGGTGTGCATCATTGCTGTGTCCTCTTCGCTGTGGTGCTAGGTCCCAGGGTACTTTGCATTTTTACATGTACCCTTGGAGAGGACAAGGGTAACTTATCCTGTGGCCCAATAAGGTGAAATGGTAATGTCTGGGTCACCCGGTATGGTGGGAAGCTCTTAGAACCCTTCAAGAGCTCTGTCCAGGACACCAATTTCTGCTTTATGAAGGTTGGTCATGTATATGGGGCAGTGAGGGGGGGCAGGGCTAAGAAGGGGAAAGTTTCCAGGTTCTAGTTACAGGAAAAGAATGGCACCCCCAGATTCCCCTTCCAAACTGCCACTCTACGTCCCAGTCAGCCTGGCTGATGAGGGAGGGCTTTCCCCAGCACTGCGCACCACTCCCTGCCCAAGTACCCTCTCTGAACCTCCATCTTTCCATCTATGATGAGAGATTCCGATTAGATGGTTTCAGAGATCCTTCCAGCCCTGACCAGTCTGCGGTTGTGTGAGTTCTCCTCTCCTTATGTTGTAAAAGGCCCTAGGATGATATGGAGTGGGCAGGGCTTTTGATTCATCTGACTGTAAATTCTAGCTCAAATTCTTCTTAGCTGCATGATCTCAGCCAAGGTATTCAGCTTTTCCAAACTTCACTTTCTCATCTTCAAATTAAGGATAACACTCACTATTACATAGGCTTGCCGTAAGCATCAGAGACAAAAACCTAGTGTGCCTGGTCTGCTCTCAGTTCATGGTGGTAACTATTATATTAGCTAAGGAAGGCCGTGAGAAGTCATGCATGTGGTGGTTGGAAGCACGGACTCTGAAGCCCTGTGGCCTGAGTTCGAATTCCCGCTTAGCCACTTTTTAGCTGTGTGATCTTGGGTAAGCAACTTCACCCTATGCCTCTGTGCCCTCATCTATAAAATGGGGATAATGATTTTACCTATCTTATAGAATTGTTGCAAGGACAAAATTATTCAATAAATTGAAAGGTTTAGAGCAATGTCTTATTATATAATAAACACTCAAAAAATATCAGCTATGGTATTATGAACAGGCTGCGGACAGAAGCATGTATGGGTCAGGAGAGGACACTCCCACCCGCACCTTTGCTAAGCGGAGCCTGGAGTCCCATTCTCTTCCCATCATTCACCTTCCCAGCCTATGGCTCTCCCAGTTTTCATGTAGCACCCAGAGCCTGGTGACCCTCCTCTTCCCTGTGCCCTCCCTGGAGCCTGCCCTCCTCTGCCCCAGGCAGCCTGTTAGTTTGTTCCTCTAACCCCCAGAGAACCAGGCTTCACCAGTGGGTAACTGCCTGCTGGCCAGGAGCCCTCAGGTAGCCAGCCCGCAGAGCTCTGACTGCCTAATCCACCCGGAGCATAGGAATGTGCCCAGAGAATGGAATTCTGCTGCCTCCCTTGCATTCATTGGCATTAAGTCCTTCCTTAGAGCTGCCCTAAATCTGCTACTCATTCCTGAGCTCTTCTTCAGGTCTTCACAAATGATGCTTTCTTCAGCTAATGGGCCTTTGGCTGAGCTGTACAGACTCAGGAAAATCAAAATGAAAACAAAAGTGCAAAACTCTTTCTGTCTCACTGGATTGGCAAATATGTATATACTGTATGATACCCGGTGGCAGGGATGTGAAAGAATGAGCACACTCATATTTTGATGGAGGGAGTGTAAACTGACATAGGCTCTTTGGAGGGACGTTCAGTATTAGCCATAAGAATTTAAAATGAAGGGCGCCTGGGTGGCTCAGTCGGTTGAGCGTCTGCCTTCAGCTTGGGTCATGGTCCCAGGGTCCTGGCTTCGAGCCCCACATTGGGCTCCCTGCTTGGCGGGGGGGGGGGGGGGGTCTGTGTCTCCCTCTGCCTCTGTGTGCTCACTCGCTCTCTCTCAAATAGATAAATGAATCTTAAAAAAAAAAGAATTTAAAATGAGCATATTCTTGACCCAAAGATACCACTTCTAGGAATTTATCCTCTAGAAATACCCTTGGTTGCACAAAGATATTCTGACGGGGATGGATGTGCATGGAAGCACTGTTTGTGACTGCAAAACTCTGGAGACAATACAAACGTCCAGAGGGAGGGGAATAGATAAAGGAGTACTATACAACTTTTAAAAATTAAATATATATATATATATATATATATATATATATATATAGGCATGGAAATATAAAGAGAAAAAATAGCATGTTGCAGAACAACATATATGGTTTGATCTCATTTAGGGAAAGAAAAAAAAAAAAGCCCACCCTTTCCCCCTCCTCTCAGCTGGGTGGAGGCTTCCTGCTAAGTTCAGGCTGGCTCAGGACAGGCCGCACTGGGTCAAAAGCCCAGCCTCTTCCTTCCAGCCAAATGGGTCAGTGCCCCAGGATGGCCACACCTGGGGAAGGAAGCACTGCTGAGGCCCCAGGGTCAGGTCTCTTGCCCAGTGGAGCACAATGGAAGCCGCCTCCATTCTGAGGCAGACAGACCTGGATTCAAATCATGCCTTCATCAGTTACCAGCTGAGTGACTTTGGGCAAAGTTCCTCACCACTCTGAGCCTATATTTCCCCATCTGTAAAATGGGATGATAACACCTGCCACACTGTGTGATGGGAATTAAATGAGACAATGCATAGAAGGGTGCGAGACCATCTCAGGAAATGCCGGCCTTCTCCCATTCCCACAAATCTTTCCTTTAACGTTGCTTTCAAATTCCTGTAATCCAGCCTCAGTTGCAACCCTGCCCGTCAGCCCTTCCTTCATCCCTACCCTGCTCCTGACTGGGTGCCCATTGTGGACTCTTCCCAGGCCCGCTCACTCCTCACTCAGTGACAACACTGAGGCCTCCTCCAACACTGAGTTGAGTAAGGTTAATGAAGAGTGTTCCCCCCCCAGGCCAAAATATCCTCTCCTTCCCCCACCCCAGTGTGTCTCCTGCTCCTTCCTACCTGTGACCTAGCTCTCACCCCTCAGCCTTGTTCAGGACACGACCCCATCAGTCATCTCCCCTTCCACTCAGCATCTTTAACTCAGCCCTCCCTGCCACCCCAACCTTATGATTAAGCTCACGTGGGTGCCACCATTAAACACCCACTTCTCTACCCTGCTCCCCACCCCATCTTTTATCACCAAGCCACCTCCTTCTGATCCTCCTGACATCTGTCTGGGGACCTCTGCTCAGCCTCCGTCCTCCGGCCCCCCTCACGTTGACCTCTGGGCAACAGTGGAAACAGTTAGGCACGGCCCCTTGGAAACGTGCACCTGGCTTCTGCAACTCCGACGCTCTGCAAAGGCCAGGATTTTTCCTTCTGACACACACCTCCTCCTCATCCCTGCTGCAATCCATCTCCCCTCTATCCTCCGAGAGCAACCTGAGGGCCTGACTTTCACCTCTTTGCTGAATGAGCTTAGGAAAAAACGTGACCCGTGTTCCTTGTTTTTCAGAGGAGAAAACTTAAGTCCCCAACCAACTTCCCCAAAGCCACACACGGGTGAGCGGTAAAACCGAGCAGTCTTTAATCTTGGAATCAAGGGCTTCAGGAAGTTTCCGGCTCTCCGGAACTTCTTCCCTTCTATTCTACACCCTTTCTCCGCCCTAGAAAAGCCCAGCCAGGTGCATATTAGCATAAAAACGTCCCTAATTAGTCTCCGTTTCCGCCCGAGTGGGTCAACCCCGCCGCCGCCTGGGTCCCGGCGTCTGGCCCCAGCACCCCTTCCCAGCCTCCCCGGAGCCCAGGAGTCTCCAAGCACCTGCCCCGGGACCCGGCTGGCAGCGAGGGCTGAGGCCCGGCCCTTGTCCCACACCGGCCTGCCCGGCCCGGGACTCCCACCTCCAGCCCCTCGCCCCCGGCTGCCAGGAGCACGCGGCGCGCACCGCCCGAGCGTGGGGGGGGTAGGATTGACCTTGGCAAGAGGCAGCGAAGCCCTCAAAGGCCCCGGCCCCTCGCGGCCGCTCCGGCGCCGGGGCTCCAGTTTCTTCTGCCACCATCTCGGTTTCTCGTCCAGCCGGGGCCCGGGGGAGGGGTGCTGGGAGGAGCCCGGCCGGACCCCCGGCAGCAGCGCTCGGCTGCCGGAGACGAGATCTGATGAGAATGTCTTCCTGCAAATTAAGCCTTCTCGGGACTCTCCATCCGGTGCCGGCAGCAAGCCCGGCGCCCGGGGAGCCAGTCCTGGGGGCGGCGGAGGGACCGGCGCGGGCTCGGCGACGGCCAGGGCTCGGCAGCCCACCCTCGGTCCCCGCCTCCTCCCGCCTGCACTCGGGGTCGGAGGGTGGAGCCCCCTACCCCAGCTCCCAGAAAGTGGGGCAGCTGTGCCTCTCTCCTCTGTCCCGCTCGGGCCACCGAAGGTGTTCGAGCACCCTGTCCCTCTTCTACCCGTTACCCGTGGGGAGAAACGCTCCTGGGTTCTAGAGGAGAGACCCCTGGGTTCCAGTCCCGGTTCTGCCCGCAGGTAGCCATGGTACTTGAACAATTGCTTCTCCGTTTCCCCAGGTGTAATACCCTTTGCGTTTTTTCTCGTGAGGATTCATGATTCGCAAGCGAAGCAGCCGCAGTCCCAGTAGAGTGAGCCTAGGGTCCTTACCCAGCTTCAACCCCTGAACCCTGGGACCTCCTCCCACCTCCATTGTTTGCAAATGTTAGCTCTCCGCCTTTTTCTGCGAAAGGGAGTCTGCAAGGGGTCACTTGGAGAGGGAGTACAAAGGGTAGAGGAGTCTGCCAGGGGTGTGAGACTTTGAGGTTTATTTGGAAGAAAAAGAGGTAGGATTTTGGAACACAGATCTATCCTAGAAAAGTACTAGACCGACATTTTCTCCAGGAAAACAAGAAGGGGTAATGAAAGAATTTCACCTTTCTCTGGCTGCTGTCTTATGGGCCTTAAATCTCATTATTGTTTAATAACTACTGTTATCCCCATTTTATAGAGAGGGAACTGAGGCTCAAGTGATTCCTTAAGATTACAGAAGCATTTAAACAAGGGAGTTCCAAGTTGAACACAGCTCCTCATTCCAAACCCTGTGCTCTTTGCTCCTCTTTGAAGTCTTTGGACATGACTATTTTGTGCTATTTATAGTTTCTGCACTTAATCACTTTTTTCTTAAGTATTGGTGAATTAAAAAAATAAAGACTCCAGCCTGTTTTAACTGTGCTAAAAGAAGACAAAAAGCAAGTGTGTGTCTGCACTTGCATCTGCGTTCAAAATACCAGGCAGGGTGATGGGGTGGGGTGGAGTGGGGTGGGATGGGCAGAGTGGCAGGGAAGTAGAGATCCCAGGAGCTGGAGTGGCAGGACATCCAGAGAAGCCCCTGGGATCCCCTCTGGCTCTAACCGTGCAGAGTTGGTGACTCAAACACAGCTCTCCCACACTTCCCACACTGGGGATCCAGGTCAGTGGGCACATGCCCAGCCCCAGGCCTGCCCAGCCCTGCAGTGGGAAGGATGCTTGGCCCAGAGTGGCCCAGCACTACGCCTGCTCCCCTTGGGGATATCTGCCTGGCAGCCAGGGCAGCGGGATGCACCTCTGAGAGGACAGACAGAGAGGCATTCAGGGGTTGAGACAAGGAGAGACAAAGGTGGGGAGGAAGCACTGGTATGAGAGGGAGAGACAGGAACCCAGAGGAGGAACAAGGGAGCTATTCAGAGTTGGAGAGGGGAGGCCCCTAGGGAGAGAAAAGACAGAGAAAGAGGGGAGAGAAGACAGACAGACAGACAGACAGGCAAAGGAGTGGTGGGCAAGAAAGGGAGGAGACAAAGAGCAGAGGGGGAGAGTGAAGGAGTGACAAAGATGGGCAGAAAGGAGACAAAAGAGTGGAGAGAAAGGGAGAAGCAGAGGAGAGAGGGAGAGGCAACAAAAAGAGGAGAGGAGAAAGGAAGGAGGGCAGGAGGGGAGGGAAGAAGGAGCGGGAGAGGAGACGCGGGCGGGGGCCGGTGAGGCCGCGGGAAGCGCCGGGAGAGGGAGAGGGAGACTGCGAGCTCGACGCGGAGGGCTGCGGGGCCGGTGGGTGGGACCGTGTGCTAAGCCTTTTCTTTCTCTTTTTGGGGTGGGCGGCGGATCTCCGCCGAGATAACCCAGCCAAGCCCCCTGCCCCGCGTCCCAGCGAGGGGCCGCAGCTGTATAAATACCGGGGGTGGGGGAGCGGGGCTGCTGCCCAGGGGTCAGCGACACCGGAGAAGGCTTTGCTGTCATTAGCTAATTGAGCCCCAGATGTTAAGAAAAGGTTACGTCCTCCTCCGGAGAGTTTTTCTTTTTAAACACTTTACACAGATTCCCCGGCCAAAATGGCCGGGAGGCGCCGGGGCCC
>NC_048218.1:79435200-79453292 GCF_002007445.2 Ailuropoda melanoleuca
CCAGCCGCCGCTGCTACCCTTGTAATCCAAGTGGCCTGCCCGGAGGCGCGGCGGGGACCACCGGCGGCGGAGCCAGCCCCCAGCCCGGGCCGCCGACTGGGAGGTCAGCCCGGAGGGAGGGCGGCTGGGAGCGGGGGACCCCGGGGAGAGGGGCTCTCAGACTCTTAATCCCGCTGAAGGTTGCAGATCAAAGACGCTGGTACCGAGGCAAAGGCGGTGCGGGTGGGGGCGGGGGCCTGGCTCCGGCCTCAGCCTTCCCCCCTGCTCTGCGGGCTCGGGCTCCCCCGCCAAGGACCCCAGGCTGCCAGCTCAGGGGGAGGAGGCTCCTACTGCGGGTTGAGGACCGCAGGCCGGCGGGAAAGTTGCCCAAGCGCCCCCACAGGGCCTTCATGGAACTTGCCCCTCCCTGGAGGCTGAGGAAGGGTGTTTGTCCCAACCACTCCCAGGGAATGAAACTGTAGAATGCCAGGCACTTGATACGTACTATTTCATTTATCCTTCACAAAAACCCAATGGGGTTTTCAACTGCTGTTATTATTCGTTCATAAATGAGGAAACAGGCTTCTAAAAGGTTGAAGTCGCTTGCCCAAGGACACACACCGCTAGAAGGTGGCAGAACTGGGATTCCCCAGGGCTCAAGGCCCTGCCCTGCTCTTTCCCCTCACTACTCTCCAACCCCTCTCCCATTCCCTCTCCTCTCCCATTCTCTTCCTTTATCCTCCCAGGCTCCTTCAGCCGGCAAGAAGGGATCCACCCACCTGTGGCCCTGGCAAGTGGGGTAGGGGTGGGCGTGGGGGAACAGCGGAGTGCCAAGGGCGGGGCCAGGGTGGCAATCGCTACCGGCTAAATGTGCGGGATGGGGCTGGGCAAGCATGTGCCTGGTTTAAATCTGAGTTGAAAGAATGTTCATGTTGCCCCTGTCCCAGAGGTGGGGCTCTCTGCTCAGAATAGAACCAAGCAAGTCAGAGCTGGAAGGGGCCTTCAAGATGATCAGATGCAACCCTCTTGTTTGACAGATGAAGCTGAGCCCCAGAGCAGCACGGCATCCTCCCCAAAGTGACAGAGCTAATTGGTGGATGAGCCCAGGCCTTCGTGGGGTGCCTCCTTGGTGGCCCGCACTGGACGAGTTCCGCACACGTGATTGTGTTTAACCCTGCAGCAACACTGCAAGGTGGAGATTAGCGTCTCCGTTCTAGAGGCTTGGGGGCTTGGAGAAGCTATGTGTGCCCAAGGTCTCCCAGTGAGAAAGTGGTAGAGCTGGCTTTGAACTCTGATCTTCCTAACAACTTCCCTTTCCATGCCCCCAGAATACTGGGGCTAAGAGTGGAGATTGAAGGATGGAGAGCTCAATACGTGTTCAGCAGCTCTAGAGACATGAGGTGACAGGGCCGTAGGCTGGGGAAAATCCCATCCTCAGCTTTAGTCTAGACCAGCTCTCCATGTCCTCCCTGAAGTGGCCCAAATATTGAGGTCCTTCTCAAACTCCCTTCTTAGAGGGTCAGTGAGAGGGGGGAAAAAAGGTGGTTAGTGGCCCTTCTCGGTTGTGAGGGTCTGGAGATGCAAGAGAGGCCCTAATCCTGGGCTCCCTCTGATTGCCTACCTGCGGGTCAACTCAGAAGGGGAACAGGCCCTGAGGCTTAGCTGCCCTACCCCAGAGCCACACCTGGCTTCAGGGGCAGGTAGTCCCATCCCAGCTCCACAGACAGATTCCAAAAGCTTCACCTTCATACCTTGTCCCCTTCCCAGCCTCCTTCCATGGTCCTGACCTATCTTTTCTTAGCTTCCTACTGACTCAATTATACTCGTCGTCCACAAAGGTGTTCAACAAAGTTGTCAAGTACCTGCTGTGTGTCAGCGTTGTGCCAGGCACTGGGGGTCTGCCAGGAAGCACACTGCCCTCGGGTCTTGCATTCCAGTAGGGAGACAGAATTAACTAAATAGATGTGTAAATAAATGTATCATTACAAATTGGTATTGTATAGGAAAGTAGTGGGTGCTTTGAGAAGTTACAGCAGTAAGAAATTTGTATGTCTGGGATGATCATTAAGACCATAGAGGCTAAAAATTATTACTAATAATTCCTCAAACAGGCAGGCTGAGGCAACTGTTTACTTGCGATCGATCACACCACCTGTAATTCTAGAGTGGGTCTCCAGTCCTTCCCCAATGGTGAACAGCCAGTCTGTCCCAGAGGGCCCAGCTGATGATGTGGGTGGGAGTGGGGTGATTAGATGGTGGCCCCAATGCCAACAGTCCCCTCTGCTAGCCATCTCAGGATTGGGGAGGGCCCAATCCAGGGGTGGTGGGGAGGCTGGGTGAGAGGGTGTTTGCCCAGGTAGCAAGTCAGGGCTGAGGCCTGAGACTGGGAGTACTGGGGGAAAAGGGGACAGTGTGCCTCACTGATGAGTGTGTGAGCCTCTAGCATCACCCCAGGGAAAAATCCCTCCTGCTCTGCCCTCTGACCCGGTCCTCCCATACACACTCACACTTACACGCATGCCCTGTCCCCGACTCTTCAGGGAAGGGCAGGACCCGCCTGCCAAAAGCATAGTAGAGCTGGACAGGTCCTGTCTTGAGGTCAGACAGCCTTGCCCTCAAATCCCACATCAGCCGGTTTCTGACTGGGTGACCTCAGGCGAGGTTCTTGGTATCCCTGAGCCTCCTGTCCCCTCTGTTTTTTGAGGTAACATGAGCCTCTGCCATGGAGGGCTATGAGGATTTGATGAACTCAGGTACGGAGAGCACTGAAACCAGCACCTAGCCCATGGTTCACCATTAATAAAGGACGGCTGTCACTCTGATTATATAACCCGATAATTAATATATAATGGTACTAAAAGAAACCTCACTCATGCCCTCTGGGCTCCCACCTGGTTTCCTGAGCCTCTCTGGGAGGTCACTTGCAGTTGGCCTCCTATGAGAAGGAGTTTTACAAGTCCGTGAAAATTGTCCCAGAAACCCCAGAACCTCTTGAGGTCCAGGCAAGACACACAGTAGGTATTCAGCACTGCCTGGGGTAGGTGGGGCGAGGTGGGGAAGAAAAGCCTGGAAACCCCCATGTGTGCTGCTGGAGGTGGGCACAGCACCTCCTGTCTTTGCGGCCCCAGCCCTCTGACCACAGGGCCAGCCGGCCCACTCTAGTGGGGAGCTCTACAGTCTACACTGCCCCAGCTCTCCTTACTTCAGAGGCTGGAGGGACGGGCTGGAGAGGTCTGGCCTAGTTGAGCCTTCCCCGCCAGCCGGGAAAAGTCCTAGCCACAGCTAGAGCGCTGGATCAGCCTCTGCGGGGCGCCAAGCGCACCGGGAACCCATTAGGCCTGGCCAGGCCCTTGTTCCCTCTTGGCATAAACAGAGTGGAGAATTTGTTTTGACTACTTCAAATTGTGCAGATTTTAGGGCCTGAGAATTGGAAGTCCCCAATGCCCTGATGGACAAACAGACCAAGACACAGAAGGTTGAGGCAGCAGGAAGAGAGTCCGGTCTCATCCCATTCCTTGTGACCATCTCTGCTTAGCTGGGCCTCCGGTACTGGTCATCACGGCCATGTTCCATGGAGTCCGTGCCGCTGCCTCATGCGCCCTATCTTCTCAGCGGCCATGTAAGCTAGAAATGACAATCCCTGACTTCTGGGTGAGGAGGACTAGTGACTTGCCCAAGGTCACTGGGCTAGTAAGTGGCAGGTCTAGATTCTAAATCAGGCTTGTCTGACGTCAAGTCCAGGAGAAGTCTTCAGAGGGACCACCAAGACTCCAAGGGGGTTGGGGTAGGGCTCCGGGTCCCTGTCAGGAACACGAGGCTCACAGAGTCAAAGGTGCTAGGACCCTCACCCCAGTCAGAGTACAAGAGTCTGAACCTCTGCGCTGGGATCCGTCTCCCAAGTTACCAGCTCCTGACCTCGACTGCCCCAGGGAGTTGTGCCCCCCAGGTCAGGGTTGGGTTGACCTTGGCAGGAGGGAGAGTCTGTGGGCCCTGGGCTGCTGCCAAGACCTCATGAAATGAAAGGGAACCTTGTCCTGTCCCACACAGGGCCCATTCTCTGAGCACTCTTGAGCCAGCCTGGCCCTCACGGACCACGACCTGATCCCTCTGTGCCAGCTATTCACAGACTCACGGAAGAGCATCCGTCACCAGGGGCAGGGCCCTTAGAAGTCCCCAAGCCCAGCCCACAAAGTTTACAATTATGGAAACTGAGGCCCAGGGAAGGGAGGGACTCCCTCAAGGCTACACAGTGAGTTAATGGCAGAACAAAGACTTAAACCCCATCTCTTGCTTCCTAGGCCTGAGCCTTTTCTCCAGGACCCTAGGCCTCACCCCAAATAGGCAACCCCGCCGTACCTCCCTCCCTCGTGGAGACATCCACAGCTGTGCTCCCTGACCTCCTCTTCACTCCCCCAGAAGGACTGGCAATAAATACTCATTGGATTCTCCACTTTCGATCACCTCAGCTACCCAGCCTCGAGGGGGCTGCCTTGTGAGGTAACGAGTGCCCCAGCCCCGAGGCCTGTCAGGCAGAGACTGAATGACCCAGGCCAGGGAGGTTGCAGACTGAGGAACGCGTTGTCTGAGGAATGGTCTCTCTAGACCGTCCCAGCTGACCTGGTTGATCTCCTCACAGCCCTGGAGTGACCCAAGTGATGATGAGGCCTCAGAAAAGCAGGGGGCCCCGTGGGGCTGGCATCTAGTAGAGGAGACAGATTTGTGAAGGTACTAACTTTACAAGGATCCCATCAGCCATCCCCTCTCCTCCAGCTTCTCACACTTCCTTCACCATGGGAAGCCCATGCCTCAGACAACAGTAGTCTGGTCCCCACAAGAACCACCCAGCAAAATCCAGGGCCTCTTCGGCCTCTGATTCCATTGTCCCCTGCCTCTTGGGACACAGTCCCTTAAGGCTGCATATCAGGGTATGAAATTCCAGAGGAAAGCAAGGCCTCCTGGGAAAGGGAGACCCTAGCTAGAGGTTTCAAGAGGGATCAGACCAGCCCCCTTTCAACTCACCCCAAGCTGTGCCCTTGCCTGGCCCAGCCCACTGGAGTCTGTTCAGACTCCAGAGCAGGGACCTGAAGTAGCCCATACAATGCCTGTCTGCTCCCTAACAACCACATCTACCCTCCAGAGATTCCTGAGACCTAGAAAAGGCGGTGAGCCTGGGAGTGGGCAGGGGAGCTTAGGGCAGAAGATGGGGCAGGAGATGGGTCGGTCAAAGATAGTTTCCTGGGAAATAATAATATAATGTAGTTGCAAAGAAAACATTTTCTAGGGGCCCCTGGGTGGCTCAGTCAGTTAAGCAGCTGCCTTCAGCTCAGGTCATGATCCCAGGGTCCTGGATTGAGCCCCACTTTGGGCTCTTTGCTCAGCAGGGAGCCTGCTTCTCCCTCTCCCTCTGCCTGCTGCTCCCCCTGCTTGTGCTTGCTCTCTATTTCTCTCTGTCAAAAAAAAATAAAATCTTAAAAAAAAAATCGACTCTTTTTGCTGGTTGAAATATCTAGATGTATTGTCATGGGGATCTGGCTGAAATGGCGTGAGGCCCAGGTCCAGCAGGGACCCAAGGCCAGCACATAGGGGTGCTGCAGGGCTCTGACAGTAGCCATAGGAATCTGGATGGGGATGCAGTGGGAGGCAGGAATGGGACATTATGAGGAGGCCCCAGAGGGGAAGGCCGAGAAAAGGCCGGGCTGGAGCCTGCACTAAGAGGCCCGTGGCTGGCAGGACTGGGCCAGGAGGGCAGAGCAGCTGAGCTTCAAGGCCACCCTGTGCTGGCTGCATCCTCCTTCCGTGTCCCAGACCTTTGGTGATGGCCCACAAGGCACAAGCCCAGAGTTCAGGTGTCCCTAGTGGGGCAGTGGCCAAGTGAGACAAGAGCTCAGGAAAACACCAGCCCTGGCAGGAAGGATGAGTGCAAGCAGAGTGGTGGCAACTATGGAGGGGGTGCGTCTGTGAGGGCTTCTGTGTTGGGAGCTGGGGCCACTTGATCATTATGAATCCTTGAGTAATAAAGGAAAGAGGCAGTCGTTTGGAAGCCTGAAAGACCAACAGACACCCAAGAGGCAGACACAAAATCAACAGCCTCTGACTGGGAATCTGCCAGGCACTTAACGTACATTGTCTCCTTCACTCTCATCACAGCCCTGCCAGGGAGGCATGATTATGCCCATTTGACAGATGCAGAAACTGAGGATAGGGGAGCTTATGTGCCCCACCCAAGACCAAAGGTATTAAAGGGCAGAGCCTAGGGGCGCCTGGGTGGCACAGCGGTTAAGCGTCTGCCTTCGGCTCAGGGCGTGATCCCGATGTTATGGGATCGGGCCCCACATCAGGCTCCTCCGCTATGAGCCTGCTTCTTCCTCTCCCACTCCCCCTGCTTGTGTTCCCTCTCTCTCTGGCTGTCTCTATCTCTGTCGAATAAATAAAATAAAATCTTTAAAAAAAAAAAATAAATAAAATAAAGGGCAGAGCCTAGACACTTAACTATCATCCTGCCAGCTCTAGAGCGACATTCCTGCCTCGGCCAAGCCCTGAGAAGGGCTGTAGCGCAGCGTCAGTGGACTGGACCAAGCCCACACCCTCATACACCTGAGGTGGCGGCGGCCTGGAGAAGTGAAACAACGCGTCTCAAGTCACACGGCTTCTCAGGAGTTGAACCAAGCCAGAATTCAGGGCAATAAAAATGCTCTGAAACTGCTGAGCAGAGCCCACCCCTCTCCCACCACACACACACCTGTTGTTTTGGGGGGCTTGAGGCAGGGCTCTCTGAGCAGGATGCTGCCCCTCATTTCGGCCGTTCCTCCTGCACAGCCCATCAGATGGTCTGAGCCCCCCTCCCCTGCGGCAGCCCCCAAGGGACCTTGGGTCTCTGGTTTTTGTCAGGCCTGAGAGCTGGTGGGATTGATTTATGAGAGGAGCCCCTACCCCCACCTCACCCTGAGCCCTTGGTCCTCCTCCCCCTTCTCCTCCTCTTCCTCTTTCAACTCCTCCTCCCCTGCCTGACTGCCTGCTCAGTTTTCCACAGAGTCAGGATTTCCCTGGGGCTGGGGGCTCCAAGCCAAGAACAACACAAGACCGGTTCCCCCACCTCCCCTGCCCCTTCTATCCCCCTCCAGCTCACTCACCCGCCACAGTGGCCCCTCAGTCGAGAGGAGGGGTTGAGAATAGAGGTCCAGGCCCAGCCTGATCCCTAAGGAGGGGCCAGAAGCTGAGGTCCCTCCCATTCTGAGTCTTGATTGCCCCCACTTTCCTCCCTCAGAAGTGCCTTTCTTCTAGGGCCCCCACTGGGGAGTGTGCAGACCAGGACTTTGCAAATCCACCCTGGGGTGAGGGGAGGATGGAGAGAATTCTGAGAGCTCGATGAGGTGGGGTGGGGGTGTCCAGAGTAGTGAACAAGACTTGAGACCCATACTCTAAGGGGGCAGATCAATGAAGACCCTTGGGAATCCACAGTGAGGGCAAAGCTGAGAGGACTCTGGGAGGGAGACGGGCAGAGAGGCCTCTGAGAGGCCCACACTGGAGGGAGGTGGGAATAGGTTCTCCCGTTGGCTAGTGAGCTCAGGGAGAAGTGGGAAAGGGAGTCCCAATCAGTCCCTGGTTCCCTCTCCAAGGAGAAGAACTTGAGTCAGAAAGGAGGAGGAGGGCACAGAAGGTAGGACAAAGGCAGACTCTTGCATGATGGCGGTGGTGCTGGAGAAGCCGCAGGCCAGACAGACCCCAGGGCTGGGGTCAGAGCAGAGGAGGATAGGGGCAGAAGGAGGGTGGGAAGGGGGGGTCATGGCTTGTGTCCGAAGCCTGTTTCCGGCTGGCTCTGAGACTTGATTTTGGCCCTCGAGGAGGTATAGAGATATGGAGGTATGGGGGTGGGGTGGCTGAGGAACCCTGTTTCCTCCCCAAGAAGGGGCCCAGACACCCAGACCAGACCGGCAGACACAAAGCTTCTCCAGAGAAAAGAGCTTGGCGAACCTCTGCCTGCAGCTAGCGCTGGGCGAGGAGCCTACTGTCCCGTGCTTTGCCACTCCCTCTCTCAGCCCCTAGGCATCTCCCCCTCCCCCCATCAGACTAGGCCTTCATCCCTCTCCAGGCTGTGTGAACCCGGGTGACCCCTCCAAGTTTGCCCCTTTCACACAGCAGCTCCTTTGATGAGTCTCTGAAGGCTTCGGTTTTCCTCTGCTGCGAGCCCCTGCCTGGCCCCACAGTGAACCCCCCTTGCTCACCCTCCCCTCATTTCCGACCCATGGCTATCCCTAGCTCTGCCTGGGAAGGAGAGGCATTCCCTAGGCTGCCCAGGGCACCCCCCCAGACACCTCCCTAGTTAAGACAAGGAATGAGAATCCATTTTGTAAGTCACTCGTCAAAGGCTCAGCGATGGACTCCTTCCCACCTAGCCCTCTGTTGAGTGCATCCTTGCATCCCAGGCTTAGCACAACACAGGGAACTTAAAAGGGAAATAGCAAATTTTCAATGAGGACTTGGTAAGATGGGGAGTCACAGGGGCCTCTCTGCTTCAGAGTTAGGGCAGGAACAGGGACAGGGGAGGGGTGTTGCTGGGTTATAGCTGGGCTGCCCTAGAGAGTAACCCTGAGGGACTAGACACCTTCGCTCCAGCACAGGCCAGAAGGGTGGCTGGGCACCTGACTTCTCCCTCCTATATCTCAGCAGGCAGCCCAGGGGATGGCAGGGGGATGGCTGCCCCCTCTACCGATCACAGCCTGGTCTCTTGGGAACACACATTGGGAGTCCTGTCCAGCCCCTCCCCCTCAGCCTGGGCCAAACGTCCTCCACTCCCCTTGTTACCCCCCTCCCCCCAGGCCAAATCTGGCCAATTTGTTCTGAGACTGGGTTCTGGTTTCATAGCCTCATTTGAATGATTTCCAACCAGAATTCCTGCCTCCTCCTTTGCAAAGCTCTGCCCTCCCATCCCCCAGCCTCCCTGCTGCCCCGAGCTGTTGCCTCAGCTAAGGTTGGTGTGGAAGGAGAAGGGATGGCCACCCCCCCAATCTGAAATGACACAGGCCAACCCCCCTGCTCCTCTGGGCTCTCCTGGCCTCCACACAGCTTGCAACCCCAAAGAGAAGGCCCTGCAGGCTGGCCGCTCACAGCTCTGTCTCAGGCCTGAGAATGTGGGCGCTCAGGCTCTGCTGGCTGTCTCCTCTGGGGCCTCAGGCACCCTACCTGTGCCAGGAGCAGATGATGTTCTAGATCTGAGCCCAGAGCCCAGCCCCGCCCACAGTAGAGTTTAGTGGCCAAAACAGAGTGAATGCCATCCTACTAACCCTCCCTGCCTGCCCCTGAACATATTCTCCAGCCCCCAGGAGCAGGAAAAGCTCTGTTTCGGGTACCAGAGCAAGGGTGTCAAGAGGAAGCCGCTCCTCATGCACACCCAGACTTGTGAAAAACAAATTACAGGCAGCCCCCAGGGTGCTGTTCCATTCTTCCTATCACTTCTTACCAACAGAGATCAGGCGGAGACTGATTCCCCGACCTCTTCCTGGAGGCTCTGTTCTGACTCAGTCAGAGCCCCCTGGGGTAGGAGACCCCTTCCTCCAGGCCCTACGCCAAGAAGGTAGGCAGAAGAAAATTCCTCCCTTTGTTTGCAAAAGAGGGGTAGGAGGCCCATAGATATTTAGCAATGTGCCTAAGATCACACAGCAGGACGGGAGTGGCAGCCACCTGACCCGCAGGCTCCCATGTCCACCACCCTGTGCTGCCGTGTCTCGGTCAGCCCGGAGGGCGCTCCTCAGCCCTCCTCCCTCCCAGGGGCAGCTGAGCAACTGTCTGCAAACCCCTCCCCTGGGAGGTGATCCCGGAGATGTGTCCGACAATCTGTTCTGCAGCTCAGGTGTATCATTTCCCGAGCCCTCGGGTGGGGGCTGGGGGCGGGTATGGCCCTGTTGGCACCTGTTCAGCATCTTCATTTCATGCGCACTGAACCGGGCTCCCGGCACGGAGCGGCACATGGAGCCAGGGCCCTGGCGCGGAGTCAAACAGAACAGCACCCCAGTCCTCCCTGTGCCACTATAGCCTCTCACCTCCTCTTCTAGGCCCCTGGGGGTTTCCTGTCTTCGAGGCCCCCTCTCTAAGCTACGTACCACTCCTACTAAGTCTCAGACAGCCTGGGTTCAAACATAGGCTCTAACTTTTACTAGGCATGTGACCTTGGGTATATTCTTTCTCTGGGCCTTGGTTTCCTTATCTGTAAAATGGGGTAATACTGTCTTCCTTACAACTTCATAGGGTTGCTATGGGGATGAAACTACATAAAAAGTCTAATACAAGACCTACTCATTCCCTTCTCCTCCCTTCCTATGTCCTGTGTTGAAGCCTAGTACAAGCCCAGCTTAGGAGGAGAGAGTGGAGTGTCCCCAGCAGAGTCAAAAGTCCAGTTAGTCACTAGCATAGACATCTCTGAAACCCAAGGCAAGATGCCCAGCCTCTGTTCTTCCATCTGAAAACATAAACACGGTAGAGATAAACTGAGACAAGAGAAGTGAAATAAAGCAGTGGGAAGGAAAGGGTATAAATACCAGTTTCTGGCTTCCTTTAATCCCCATGCCCCACACCAAGGTCTGGCTCGGGGTCGGGGAGGAACCCTCTCCCCCTCTTTCCTCCCAGGGCCATGCTGGGGTCTCCATGACTCACCCTACACAACAAGCAGCTCTTTTCTGTTAAAGCACCAAGCTGGGTGCCCTGCCTGCTGGCACCTGGCCTAGAAAAGGAGGGTCAGGAGCTCTGGGGAGGGTCTGCCCTCCTCAGGGGTTCCAAGGCGAGCTTCCACTCCTATCTGCACCCTGACACTATTTCTTTCTGCTCAGGCCTTGGAAATTTCCAAGGACCTGAGCTTGTGGGGACAGGAAACAGGACAAGGCTTCTCAAGGAGGTTCCCATGAGGCTGTGCTGGTGCCCAGAAGTCATGGGGACCCTAGATCCATGATGTCATCATCCCCCCAAACCCACACTTCTTCCTAAACAGACACAGAACAGAGGTGCCTGAGTTTATTTTCCCCCAGAAAAAAAAATGAAATCTACATACTCTATTACTTGTTGAAAGCACTTTGTTAATGGCCTACAAGGTGCCACACGCTCTCTTCATTTCATCTTGTTTCATCTTGTCAGTGGTTGTGTGAGGTAGATGTTATTAGTTCATTTTACAGATCAGGAGACTCAGGAAGGCGAAGTGAGTTGTCCAAGGTCAACAGTCCCCATGTAAGACAGCTGAAGACTTACAATTGGATGACTTCAGAGGAGAATACTGTCTTCAGACTCAGCAAGGCCTTATTCCTTCCAGTCTGCCTGAATACTCCTTCTTCCAAAAACCCCTTCTGTGCCTGAGAATAGATATGGCTGGCCTGCCAGCCCCGCAGGACACACGTCCCCCGCTGACACTGTGCCCCTAAGACTTTCCCACTCTCATCACAACCTCCCAACCCTGGCATCTTCTTGGGTCCTGGGGCTTCAGGGTTAGGCCTATTAAAGACGCAACAGGGGACAGAGGGAGGAGCCCTCACAACCACACCTTGCCTTTTCCCTGGCTGGTTGTTTCCCTGGACATCAAGACAGAAGAGCAGGAAAAGAAACAGGATGGCTGGAATCCATTCCAGAATGCCTCTGTACTTGGGGGTGAAGGTGGATAGGTGAGGACCAGGCTTTGGTGCCTGGTTAGGGATTAGGGGAGTGGTGGGTTGGGCAGGACAGATTCTGTATATCAATGTGGAAAAAATGGTCAGGAGAAGGCATAGCTGTATCTAAGGGAAAATATAGGGGCCATAATTTTTGTGTTTTCTTATTCTCTTTTATAGCCCTAAATATGGGAATTCACTCCTCTATCCATTCAACCACCTAAACATCCACTCATCTGCCCAACCATCCATTCATCTAATCATTCAGCCATCTAATCATCTAGTCATCTTCCATTCATTCATCCTTTCATCCATATACTCATTGTCTATTCATTCATCCCACCATTTACCTTCATCTATCTACTCATCCATCTGTTCACCCATTCATCTGGTTATCCGTCTTCTCATCTATGCTTGTGTATCCATTAGTCTTTCCATCTCTCTATTCATCCTTCTATCCACACATCCATTCACCTATTCTTCCACCTACTCTTATATCCATCCATCCATCCATTTTCTCACCCATGCACCTGCTTGCATATCCTTTCATCCAGCGGCCCATCCATCTATTCATTCACCTACCCATCACTCATTCACCCAACTGTTCTTTGTTTGTATATACATCCACTTACTTATTCCACTTTCCATCTATCTTTCTATTTACTTTCTCATCTACGCATTCATTCACCCATCCATTCATCCACTTGCCCATATATACATATGTATGTACATACACATTTTACTCCACCCATCAATACATTCATATATTAACTTATTTATATAGAATTGAATAATCTAATATAGTTCTCAGCACAGTGCCCAACAAAATAAACATTCAATAATGGTAATCATGGTAGACGTTCTTATTTTAAGATTTTATTTGAGAAGCAGAATAGCGTGGGAGTAGAAAGCATCAGCTCTGAAGCTAGACTACCTGGATTCAAACCTTGGCTCTGTCACTTACTGGTTCTGTGACCTTGGACAAGTTACTTAACTTCTCTTAACCAAGCTTTCCCATCTGTAAAATGGAAATGATAGGAGTACATTTCAACCAAGAGTTGAAAATGGAGAGCTGTCCTAAAGATTAAATGAATTATTAAACGTAAAACATTTAGAACGGTGCCCTGCACACAGTAAGCCCTCAACACGTAACTACTACTATCCATTCATCCCCCAAGCATTACTGAGCCCCTATCTTGCACCAGACCCAGGCCCATCTTCCTGGGAAACTTGCATCATAAAGATGTGGTAGTCCTTCTAGGAGCACACAGCAAGGCAGAGAAGGCAAACAGGAACATTTACAATGTAGTGTGATGAGAGCTCTCAGAGAGGCATGAGGGATGCCTGTAGGAGCAGCGAGGGGGCATTCCCCACACACCCACCTTGGCCTGTTCTCTTCACTCTGGAACTCTTGTCAGCCATCTCACCCACTCTCTGAACTTCATCCCTGGCCTCCATGCTCAGACCTCACCCCTGAGCTCCAGACCCACATACACAGTGGTTTACTGGGCATCTCTCCTCGAAAGCTGCAAATCGAACCCATTGTTCACCTTTACATCGTTCCTCTTCCCGAACTTTCTAAATCTATAAATGGTGCCAAAGTACACCCAAATGCCCAATGTTCAGAATCACCCAGGCTCAGACTTCTGCCTCTCCCCTCCCACATCCTGCCAGTCACTAAGCATGCTGTTTCTTACCTCTGCAAGATCCCTTACACCTGCCTCTTCCTTGTCATCTCTACAGCACCCCCTCCTCACCCCATCTCCACCTAGGGCCTTATTACCCTTCACCTACACTGCGGCCTCCTCCCCTGCCTTCCTGCTGCCATCTCTGTGTCCTCCAGTGCATCCCACACCTGTCTCACCTCATTTCCCAAGACACTGTTCTCATGATGTCACTCAAAATCCAACAGTGACACCTGGAATATTTCTATGTCACCCTGTCGCTTGTCTTTCTCCTCCACTGGACTGTAGGCTTCTTGAGGGCAGCTTGCTTATCTCCATTGCCTGAGGCTCAGTGCCTGGCAAAAAGGAAACCTCAACAGGTGTTAATGTTCAGAGGATGCATTATTTTAGTAAACTAGGAGGTGAGAATGGAAGAAGGTGCAACTGGGGGCTCTCGAGTAGAACAGGAAAGTCTGCACCAGCTGCTATCAGAGAATTTTGTTAAAAATTCGCAAAACAAGAAAAGGATTGGTCACAGAGGTCACAGTGGCAATGTCTGGGAATGAGAATAGCCCAAGTTGGGTAGGGAGAGAAGTGTACCCCAGAAGGCCCCCAGGTGGGGAAAAGAAGGGGTCTGGGGACCAGAGATTTCAAATCTGGGCAGAGAGAAGGAAGTGGTGGGAGCCTGGGGCATCAGACTTCCATCTTGGAGATGGCTCCGTGTGTAGCTCAATGTGACGTTGGAGGCCAATTGGGAATGAACAGCGCTGCGCGGCGGGGGTGGGGGGGGCGCCTGGCTGGCTCAGTTGGTAGAGCATGCCACTCTTGATCTTAGAGCTGTGAGTTCGAGATCCACATTGGGCATGAAGCCTACTCTAAAAAAAAAAAAAAAGAAGAAGAAGAAGATGACAAAAATCACTGGAGGTGAGAAGTCCAGCTAGAGCTGAGAAGAATCTGGTAGGCCCTGTGAATGTGAGGCTCAGGAAAAACAAAGGAGGTGCAGATGGGTCAAAGGGACCCCCTAAGGGAAGATTCAGTAGTGGAGGTGGCTTCAAAGGTAAGCTGAGAGGAGGCTGGGAGAAGAGTACAGGGGAGTGGTGCAGGCAGGAGTGGCAGAGTGTGTGGGAGGCCGTGGTGTCTGGGGAAAGCCAGTTTCTGTACCCCTCGCATTCCTGCAGACACACCCTTGCTGGTCCCTCCAGACCACTACCACCTCTCTCACCTGTCCCACGTTCAGTGCCCAGAGAAAGGACAGGGGTTCAGGAAAATTGTTTCCTGCCTCTCCTTCCTGTCATGGCAGGACAAAGTGGGGAACGGGGTCTTCCCCAGCCCCCAATAGTCAGGGTCAGGGTAGCCACCTCTGGGCTGATGTCACAGCAGGCCTTCAGCCAGATCCTGAGTCTGTTTTCATTCCTGCTCCATGAGATGGGAATAATTAATGAGAAACAGAGAGGGGCAGGGAGAAACAGTGGAGGGACAGAGCTGCTTGCCTCTCAGACCTGTGCCCCCACCCCAAGGTAGAACCCTATGTATTCCTGGACTGAGCTCCTGACAAATGCCTATAGTGCCTGGAGCCCGACTCTCCTCTCTCTCCTTCCTTCTCTGAAAAAGGAAAGCTTAGGTAGCCCTTGCCATGTGCACAGAGCCCCTTCCTTGGGGAGGAGAGTGTCATTTTGCAGTGGCCCAGGATGGGCCTGGGTGTGCCATTCAGATGCAGTACTTCTAGGTTCCCCTAGGCCCTCTCCCAAGGTATCTTGATGGAGTGGGAAGAGCACAGAACAGTAGATAGGTTAGGTCCAATTCAGATCTTGGCTTTGCCACTGACTGGCTCTGTGACCTCAGGCAAGCCATGTAATCTTTCTGAGCTCTTCTGTAGAAACGGGGATAGAACACATCGTGTACTTAGAAACACCTGTGGACGAATGTGCCTTGCAGCAGGGAAGAGGGCTACAGAAGGAGTGGAGTTCTAGAACGGCTGGGACGAGATATCCAAGACTGGCCCTGTGGGCTGTGAAAAGCAGCCAGCCTAGCTGGGGACGAATTATGAGGAAGGGAAGGCTTAGGCAATGTCGTATGTCCATGACCCTCTTCCTTCCTCATCCTCTGAGTTAGGACAGCCTCTGTGCCCCTAGACTGTCCTACTCGTACAAGCCTCAGGATTTTTGCATGTTTCCTTCTCCCCTCCTGCTAACTGCTAACCCAAGACTTACCTTACGTCATCTTTTCAGGCAGCCATCTTTGACAGAATTTCCAGCCTGAGTCCCTTCCTTGCAGTGCCTGGTGCTTACCTCACTGTAGCACTTACCATACCACATTATACCGGCTGATTTATATATCAGTGATCCCCTCTGAGCTGTGGGTACCTCCAAAGAGTAGGAGTTGTAGCTGGTTCACCTCCATATCCTCAACTCCATACTCTGGGACTGGCATATGGAAGGGCCCAACTGAATAAATGAATGAGGGAAGGAGTGAATGAAGATATACTCAGGGTCGGATACCAAAGGTTAAAAGGACTTAGCTGGTAATGGGGGGCCCCCGGCTCCCCGTCCTGGGCGCCAGATAACTGGTTAGAAGACCCTCAGCCTTGCCCAAGACCATGTCAGATCTCTAGAGCTGTGATTCAGTCCCACACCCATTAATATTTACCTTGACTTGTAATTTTATACATTTCTTTGTACGATTATTTGAACAGCATCCATGTCCCTATGAGATTGAGCTCTTTGAAGCAGTGGCTGTCTCGCTTTTTGCTCATCACAAATTCCTAGTGCCCGGCACAACACCTGGCACATGGTAGATATCCAGCAAATATTTGAATGAATGAATGAATATTGGAGAGAAGGAGCCCTCCACCCCAAGCCAGACCCTGGATCAGTGTGCTAAGGGAAGAAAAGCAGAAACCATGTTCCCTCTACAACTTGCTTCACCCTCTACCCCTTATTAAGTTTCTGCACCCTCACTGCCTTCAAACCACCCCGGCCCCAGCAGCCCTATCCCAGGAAGTGGGCCAGGGCCTGGGCTAAGCCTGCAGCAAAATGTCCAGCACCCTGTGACTAGAAAGGGGTTAGTGGATTCCCCAAGTGCCTTGGTTAATTTGATTCCTGCTATGTATGCATCAAGCACTATTCAGCATCTTCCTATCTTTTCCTATATTTTATTTAAACTTCTAATTTTAACTTTTATTTAAACTACTAATAAAAATACTAGCTGATATTTTTTAGTATGTCTTATGATCTTGGCACACCCTTTACATTTATTCACTGATTGAATGTTTGTAACAATCTCATGAAGTTGGAATGATTACCTTTTTATAGATGAGGGCACTGAGGCACAGAGAAGTCAACCTGCCCAAGGTCACAGACTAAGAAGCCGGGCTTTGACTCTAAATCTGCACCCCTTCCCCCTGCACTACCCCCCAGTCACCCCAGATTTCCAGGTTTAATTCACCGTCTGCCCACGCAGGCTTAGATCTAAGGGCTACTGTGCAGTCCCTCTCCCTGGGGCACCCCCAGGGAGGAGGGGGGTACTGTCCAGGACTGAGTACCGCCTAGAGCACCTTACTTTCCCTACCTGTCTGTACTCTCTGAATTTAGGCACAACGAGGGGCATGAAATGGGTCCTTTGGGGCTGCAACTGCCCCTCTGGGGCAGATGGGATAAAGGAGGTTTGCCAGAGCTGCCCCTCCCCCAGCCTCAGTACTACCCCCCCATCCCCCACTGGCTTCCCTATCTAAGCACTGACTTGGAAGATCTAATTTTCTGTCCCCAGGAGTGTGTAATTAAGACTGGGCAGGTTAAGACCTCACTACCTCTCATTCCTTATCTGCCCCCAGAAAAGCCAGACCCCTCCTGAGTACCCTCATTCTTTCTCTGCACTAACCACTCCCCACCCCTCCTTGCACTCCTGCTCAGAGGTCTTCAGGACTCATCCCACCCACCCCACCCCACCGCGTGAGGCACAGGTTAGCTGAGTTAGGCCGCCCAGGTAGGAATGCACCAAAGCAGGTGCCTTCAAGAAGGGCGTTTAGCGCTTCTGGTCTCTGCATCCCCTCCCCCACCTCTTCTCAGTCATGGAAGGTCTAGCCTGCGTAGGTTGGGTGGTTGGGGAGGGAGGACGTGTGAATCTGTGAACCTGAATAAAGGAGGTGACCTGGGGACCTGCTGTGGGTACGGCTTAGGTAAGTGTAGTGTGCCCTGTCTGCTGTTCTGGTGGGTGAGGGAAAGGAGAGGGATGTGCATGCAGGAGAGTACAAATCTGAACACACTTGGAGGGAGGTATGTGCGGCGAGATGCACAGGGCACATCCAACGGAATACCTTACCTACCCCGGATTCCTGGATTCAGGACATCCCTCGAAATCTTCCGCCTGGGGCGCACACACCAAGCGCCGCTTCTGTAGGGCTTCTGGCCCCCACTCCTCCCCTGGCGCTCAACGTCCTCCATCCGAGCTCCTCGCGGACCCAGTAGGGGGCGGTTCCTTACCTCTTCGGGCGGAGCCCCCACCCCAGACTCCCGCTAAGACTGTTAAAGCGACGGGTAGGGCGGGTGGGGCGCTGAGGGGGTCAGTCCAGGAGACACGGGCCACGGGCCCTCCCTCACCTCGGAGCCTCGGGAGCGGGAAGTGGACACTTGAGCAGGCGCTTGGAGCGCCCCTCCTTTTTATCTGAACCCTCAGCCCGGGAATGCGGCGCGGGGTGTGCAGGACGCCACTTAGCACCGCGTCCCCTCCCCTGGCCGCCCGCGACACCTCTCGCCGTTGACAGCTCCGGCGCCTGGGCCCAGGGCGACCTCGGACCCCCCGCACCATCCCCGCCCCCCCCACCAAGTCC
>NC_048218.1:79453655-79467588 GCF_002007445.2 Ailuropoda melanoleuca
CCGCAGGGCTGGGGAGCCGGCCGGGAGTCCGCCCCGCGCGCCGCGGTTCCCCTGCCCCCGCTCCTTGCTCGCCTGCCGCCGCCCAGGCAATGCACGAAGCCGCCGCCTCCCGCCTCACAGGCCTGCCCCACTGCGCCTGTAGTAGCTGTCCCCTGCCTCCGGGCCTGTGGCTGCGCCAACCCAGGGCCACCTCCCCACTGAGAACTCTGCACTGCCAGGAGACGTCCGGGAGATGTTCGCGAGGCGCGAACCCCGAGATCGACGAGACTTTGTCCACGCCCCTCCCCCTACCGGGTCCGGCCAAGACCCTCTAATTCAGGGTATGCGGCTACTTTGGAAACACGTTCCACGCCCAGAAAAGGTTTACTGCCTGGAGGGTCCCTCCTGACACAGGGAAAAGGGACTGCACTTGCCCACCCCCCACCCCGCCCCAATCCAGCGAGTTTCTGTATCCAAGGGGCCTCTGAGCACCCTCCACGATTTCTCCTTTGACATTTCCAGAAGCTGTTTTCCTAATCCTCTTCCTGGTTCTTATTTATCCTCTGAACCTTTCAAGTGTACAGGCAGTCTCTGGGTGGGAATCCCAGCCCCAGGCCTCACTTACTGGCTCAGCGACTTTGGGCAAGTGACTTAACCTCTCCCTTTCCTCCTCTGTAAAAAAGAGATAAAAATACTTCCGTTCCTGGCTGGTCGTTGTGAGATTAAATAAGATCCATGTATAAATGGAGCGCTTTAGCCCAGCGCCTGAAGCATAGTAAGCGCTCAGTAAAGAGCAGCCGCACTCGCTGAAAGGAGCTAGCCTTTGCATCTGAACACCAGTGTAGGCTCTTGGCCTCTGTGTCCCAAGGTCACTTGGCCCCTACACCTTCAGCTCCCTCAGAGACAATGAGTGTGAAAGGACTCTGTAAAACACCAGCGACTGAGAAGTGTCTGCCCTGACCCCAGGAACACCTGGCCCTTGGAAGGAAGGCACTCTGGGGCAGTTTGCTCTCCCGCTACTCTGCCCACTTCCCAGCAATTAGATGCAATAAGGCTGAAGCACAAAAGGGAAGGTGAGCCTAGAAAGGCCTGGATCTGGTCTTCCAAAGACTCCAGGGGAATTCTGAAGAGAGCTGGCACTGAGGGACTGTGATTCTGAGGGCATGCGGGAATTCGGCCTCCGGAGGTGCAAAGAGAAGGGGCAAGAGAATCTTCTTATTGCCTTTATTCCGATGACGGCCCAGCTTGCCCCACTGCAGGGCACAGGGCCAAGCTTTTACACGCTCACCCATGCTCTCTGTGCAGGCCAGTGCGTGCACAGACACACACACACACACACACACACACAAACACACTCACATACACATCCAAACTCTGGCTCTGAGAGTCAGTCTCTGGGGGCAAGGGGCTACTCCTCAGCCTGCCCCTGCCTGCCCTTTTATGACAGCACCAAGGGTGGGGGTGGGGCAGGGCCCTCAGCCCCCAGAACAAGTCCCTGTGCAAACTGGAGGTGCCAGCTGGCTTCAGGATGGGGTGTCACATTTCCCCATTCCCGGAATCCCCTCCTCCAGTTCCTGAGGGAGGGACTACTCTGCCTACCTGGGGGGCCAGACCCCTGCCAGGGCTGGGCCCTATAGAACCCAGGCTTTTTCTCCACCTGACCCTGCCAGGACCTCCAGCACTGAAGAACAGGGAAGTCTGAGGTGATGGGGATCCCCCACTGGAAAGCAGGAAGGCCTGGGCCCTGAGGGGCTTGGGGAGGGGTCATCACCCCCTCTCCTAATCCATCTTCAATATGAAGAGGTTTGGGGCACACTTCCTGGGGAGGGAGCACAGGCCTGGAGGAGAAGTCCCAGTTTGGGCCTTCCCCAAACTTCCATCTTCTGGGCCACAGCCTAAGGCCAGGCATCCAAAAGTCCAAAAGTCCAGCCGGCTGGTCAGAGTCCCTGCACAGTCCTTGGGGGGCACCCACCCAGTGGGAGTCAGGTGTCAGACCTGCACGGGCAGCGTCTGGTTCATCTGCAGCCGCATGTCCTGGATACTGCTAAGGATCTTCTTCTGATGGCCAGCCAAGGTGACCCCGATCCGGAGCAGGTCTCTGCGGATGGACCAAGGGCAGGGTCAGTCCCTCCCCTCCTGCCCACCACTCTGGGCCCTGCTCAGGGTCCCCGGCCCTGCCCCTCCAAATCTGAGGCACACTCACTCTGCAGTCATCTGAGCCACCAGGTCAAAGGTCGCAAACCCCGCGCTGACAAAGCTCTCCTTGTACCGCCCCATCTTGATGGCATCTAGCCAGTCACCAACTGTTGTGAAGGTCGTGTAATCCGGGACCGTGCGGTCCAGGAGGGGCTGTGACATGCTGTGGGGAGAAGACAGAGACTCGGTGAATCTTAACGGCAAGGGAAGCAGGGGTAGGGCTGCTGGCCCAAGAGCAGAGTGGGAACATGGGGCGCCTGGGTGGCTCAGTCGGTTAAATGTCCGACTCTTGATTTCGGCTCAGGTCATGATCTCAGGATGGTGGGGTCAAATCCTATGTCGGGCTCTGTGATCAGCAGGGAGTCTGTTTGGGCTTCTCTTTCTCCTTCTCCCTCTGCCCCTGCTCACGTGCCCCCCCCAAATAAATAAATAAATCTTCAGAAGCAGAGTGGGAACAGAGGCAGAGATACTGACCCGGACTGGGCAGTGGCGATGACCTTGAGGCTGGCAGCATTGCGGATGAGCTTGTCCAGGGTGTTGACAATCTGGGAGAATTTGGGCCTGAGGTTGCGGTCCCGCACCCAGCAGTCCAGCATGAGCTGGTGCAGTGCTGTGGGACAGTCCATGGGTGGGGGCAGCCGGTAATCCTGCTCTACGGCATTGATGACCTGAGGAGAGAACAGAGAAACCTGGAATGAGCCACCACTCTGCTTCCCAGCTGACTCCCACCCACCTGGCCACTCTGGCTGGCCCCACTCACATCCTGGTTGCTCATGTCCCAGTAGGGTCGCTCTCCATAGCTCATGACCTCCCACATGACGATTCCATAGCTCCAGACATCACTAGCAGAGGTGAACTTCCGATAGGCTATGGCCTCGGGGGCAGTCCAGCGGATGGGGATCTTCCCGCCCTGGTGGGGGGGGCAGACGCCCTTCACCCTATGACTCGGGGCTGGTCCCCAGCCCCGAGCCCCTGCCTGGTTGGCCCCGCCCCCGGTCTCCCTCCCAGCTGCTTCCTGTACCAGGGAGCTGGTGTAGGTAGGATCAGAGGGATCATCCTCCAGGAAGCGGGAGAGGCCGAAGTCTGAGACTTTGCAGACCAGGTTGCTGTTGACAAGAATGTTGCGGGCAGCCAGGTCTCGGTGCACGTAGTTCATCTCGGATAGGTATTTCATGCCAGCAGCAATGCCCCGCAACATGCCCACCAGCTGGATGACCGTGAACTGTCCGTCGTTGAGCTGGAGGCAACAAGCAGGCTCAGGTGGGCCCATCACCTCCCTACTGGCCCAGGGCCCACCCAAGACCTTCCTGCCCGCCCTCCTGTGCTTCCACCTACTCTCTCTGAGTCCTTGGAGACCATGCCTCACCCACGCCTGTGACGATGTGCAGAGTGCACTGAAAGTAAGCGGCCCGCTGTGTGGCAGGTATCTGTATACAATATCCCAGTGAACCCCGGTGAGGATCCAAATAGTTCTTACCACTCTCATGTTAAAACCAAGGCAGGTCAGACTCAGAGAGGGTAAGTAAAGCCTGAGGTCACACAGGCAATAGAGGGCAGAGTCGGGATGAGAACTTCGGTCTTTCTGGCTCTGAGCACCTGGCTGGTTTTCCTGCCCCAGGCCACCTCAGTAAGTATTTGTAGACTTGAAGAGGGTAGGGTCTGTCTGACCTTGTGGGAGGGGGTGGTCTGCCCAATGCAGCTCTCTGGGGTAGGGGAGGGAGAGGAGCTAGGGCCTGGCTCTTACCCGGAGGAAGGAGTCCAGAGCACAGTTCTCCATGAACTCGGTGAGAATCATGACTGGCCGACTTTTAGTGACCACGCCCTCCAGTCGGATTATGTTGGGGTGGTCAAACTGGCCCATGATGGAGGCCTCACTGAGGAAGTCCCGCCGCTGCCTCTCCGTGTAGCCCACCTTCAGTGTCTTGATGGCCACAAACACCTCCCTGCGGCCTGGCTGCTTCAGCCGACCCCGGCACACTTCCCCAAATTCCCCTGCAGGGCAGAGGGCACAGGTAGGAAGTGGCTTCTGGGACTGGCCCTGTACCCAGTGCATGCTGGCCCCTTCCTGGGGTAACACCCCCCCTCCCTCCCACCTCCTCCCCACTGTGCCCCAGGGGACTCACCAGCTCCAATCACCTCCTCGATCTTGACACAGGATACGTCGATTTCCTTGGCAAACTCCCGCACGGCCTCATTAGGGTCCTCATAGGTAAAAGGATCAATATAAACCTTCATTCCAGGAGCAACTAGAGGAAGAAAAGGCAGGGATGAGAGGGGCCAGCTCTTTGGCCTAGGATAGGGGACAGTGAGGGAACTCCTCAGGCCGCGTCCTCAGGCCCAGCATGCTGCCCCCCCCAACCCCCCATCCCTGATGGGAGCACATTTTACACCCTCCCTCCTAAGTCTGCTCCATATCCCTCCCTGCTGGAGTCCCAGCTTGCCCCTTCCCCACCCCCTCACCGTTCCCTCCATGAGAACTAGTGACCATAAAGGCTAGACACCCAGGATTCTTATTCTTCTTTCTCCCTCATCTCTCGTCATGTCAAAACATCTCTCGGATTCGTCCCTCCCCTCATTCCCACTGCCCCTGACCTTCTCCAGGTCTTCAACACTCAGACTATTGCAAGAGTCTCCCAGCTGGGCTCTCTGCCTCTGGACTTTTCCCACCAATCTATCCTGCATACCTGTCTCCCTAAAACAATACTCACATTGTATTACTCCCCAGCTTGAGAGCCTTTCGGATTACCTATGGTGGAGTCAAGTCCAAACTCCTCTGCCTGTCTTTCACGACCCTCCAAGGACTGGCCACAACTACCCAGCCTTGCTCCCTGGCAGCTGTCAAACCAGTCTTCTCACTGCCCCCACAGTTGGGCACTCTCCCCACCCCACCCACTACCTTCCAGAGGCTCCTCTAGCCAGGAATGCTCTCCCCTCACCTCTCTAAACCATGCTCAACCCGCCAGGCTCAGCTCAGCCCAAGGCCACCTCCTCCAGGAAGCCTTCCTCTTTTCTGAACTCTTACTGCCCTTTGTAACAGGAACACCCAGCTTAACACTAAACTGTTCTCTCATCTTTTCTGTGTGTGCATATCTTGTCTTTCTCCTAGGATTAGCTGCCTTTGAGAGGGGTCGCTTCTCATGCACGTCTGGGGCTAGCAGGAGGGAGGCAGGGGCTCAGGAAATGGCATTTGAGTGGAAGCAGGAGGGGCTATCAGGACAGAAGTACAAGGGATGAAATCCCAGGCAGGGAAAAGGGTATCTCCAAGCCCTGCAGGGACCAAGGGAAACTGGGTGGGGGGGGGCAGGACGAAGAGACGGACTCACTGTATTGCTGCAGCTTCTCTGCGTATTCCGAGTCAGAGCCGTGCCGCTGCTTCCTGGAGGGGGCAGGGTGGAGGTGCGGCCTGAGACAGCTGCCTCTGTTCAGGGGACTCTCGGGCTCACAGGAGGGGCAGGGTGCACCGGGCATGGCCTGGTGCCTGTTCCCACAGATAGTGGTAACAGCAGTTACTGCGTCTCTGCGCAAGGGGCTCAGTGGACTCGGTCCCCAAGGGGATCTGCCGGGCGACAGGCAGGCGATAGGATGAGGCCAGGGGTGTGGACTAGAGAGGGCCTTGGCAGCGGGGAGAGCCTGGGCCCACCAAGGGCCTCTGGAGCATGTGGGGTGCTCCAGGGAAGCTCTCGCCAGCCCACGGGAGCAAGCCGGGCCTGGGAGTACCTGAGGCAGACGACAGCGATGACCACGACAGCCACCACGAAGACCAGCCCGGCTGTGGCAGAACCCACGATGAGGGGAAGCTGCTCCTGGAGCTGCTGGGCACCCGAGCCTGGAGACCGGGAGGGGACTGGTTGAGCGGAGGGACAGAAAGTCTGAGGGGAGCGGGCACAGGGGCAGTGGGCTGCATACCTCTCTCGCTTGTGGTCTCAAACTCAGCTGGACGGCTGTACTGCCCATAGCCGGCTACGGTGCGGGCCCGGACCTGGACCACATAGCGGGCGTCCGGCCGCAGCCCGTCCAGCTGCACCGAGTTCTTCTGGCTGGTCACCGTGGAGGCAATGCCCTCACTCTGCAACACCAGGAGAAATGAGGCACCTCAGTGGCCCTGGGGCCCATCAGCCCCTGCCGCCCCCCAGGGCCCACCTGTGGCCGCCTCCATACCCAAGACCTTGCTCCCAAGGGCCCCTGACACTATCTGGGGTCATCTTCTCACCCCAAAGCCTCAGCCCTTCAAGGCTCTTACCTTCTCAAAGTACTTCATCTCGTAGTCCAGGATGACTCCATTGGGCCGCTCTGGGGGCGCCCAGGACAGGGTCAGGCTGCTGCCTGAGCTGCTGTGCAGATGTAGTGTAGGCACTTCGGACGGGGCTGGGGGGAGATGGGGGCGGGGGCTCACAACGGCTCCTCGGGGCCTGGCATCCTTCCCAAGGACCCCGTTCCCAGGGGACCCCTGGTGGTCCACTGGCAGGCCCTGGGCAACTGAAGCTCTGTGTGGGAGAAAATGACCCAGGCCCTACCCGCCCGCGTCCCCTCCTCACCAGCCTGGTTGGTGGTGATATTCACAGCCGCGTAGCGGGGGGGCAGAGGGCTCTTGCCCGAGACACCGTTGACTGCCTGCACCTCAAAGGTGTAGCGCGTGTGGGCCAGCAGATGGCTGATGTGGACCCGGCGTTCTGTCAGGCCCAGCTGCCGAGGCACAAACTCCACATTGTCATCACAGCGAGAGCAGGCGGAGGCGCCCCCGGCCCCAGGGCCTCCGTGGCACTTCTTGCAGATGACGTTGTATAGGAGGTCGTCCCGGCCACCCAGGTCCCGGGGCTCGCTCCACTCGAGGATCAGTGAGGTCTCATTCACATTGGAGATCACACCCCGGGGGGGAGATGGCACCGCTGCAGGGAAGGTGGAGGGAGAGGGCAGTGAGCTAGGGCCCCAACACCTCCCTTCCACCCAGAGTTCCTGCGTGCTGCAATCAACTTCCTACCGCCTTGCTCTTATCCCTGCTTTAACAAGCAGAATAGCTTTCCTACACTTCTCCACTGGGAAGACTCTAGTTAGCCTTCAAGGCTCAACAGGAGATGTCACCACCTCTTGGAAGCCTTCCTTGATCCTTCTCCTTCCTGTCCTCTGTACCCCCACAACACAATTCCTGGGCATCCTTCCAGCCCAGCACTTAGCACCTTGTATGCTCATTATCTATTTTCACAACTGTTTCTCCCACCAGGTTGCAAGCTCCTTTAGGACAGTGACTACCTTATTCTCCTCCACATCCCTGGCACCTGGCACAACGCCTGGCACCAAAGTCCAGAGCAGGGAGAAGGCAGGGCACTAGGCTGCCCCAAGGACGTGAGGCCCCTCTACGGTTGGGGTTCAGCCAGGAGAAGAGCAGTTCTACACAGCGGAAGGAGTGAGGGGCTAGCGGCCCCAGTGGCTCCGGATGCCTGGCAAGGAGCTAGTAGGCGCTTACTCAATGCTGGTGGAAAGGCTGAGTGGCTGACCTAGATTCTGGCTCGGAGCAAGTCACTTTTCAGCTGTGCCATGCTGCACACAACGTCAAACCTCCCCAAGCCTCAGTTTCCCTGGCTGGAAAGCGGCTATTCATAGCGACCGTCTCAGCGCCCCCAAGGGGAGGCCTGGAGTGGGGCCGAGCGAGGCCACAAGTGTACTTACTGGTACAGGCGCTGTCTGCAGAGTCCGAATCCGCACGGTAAAAATTACTGTGGCAGGTGCAGATGCTGGCAGCCGGCGAGCTGGTGCGGCTGTTGGGGGGGCAGGGGAGGCAGGGCCCCTCTCCCTGCTTCGCCTTGTAACTCCCAGGGGGACAGGCTGCAGGGGAGAAGACGATGGACGTACTCTTCAGCTCTGTGAGAATCTGGCCCTCTCCCAGCACAGGTCTTGGCCCCCCAACTCCTAGACTGTGGGGGCTCTGCTGGGATTGCCTAACTCCAGTGCAGCTACAAAAGGCCCTTCTACCCCGTGGAAACCCCACGTCAGCGGATTCCTCCCCGCCCCGGCCCCCCACCCCTCCCCGGGGGCCTCACGGGTGAAGACGTCAGCCCCATCACCTGGGCAGCCTGGGCTTGTCGAGGCAGGGAAGGGAGCGAGAAGGAAGAGGAGGGGTGGGGAAGAGACCACTGGCAGGCTGGCAGCACCCTCCGCTCTGCCAGGATGCCCCTGCCCCCTCCCTGAAACTTGAGGAAAATCACTCCTCGTACCCTCACGGCCACCCCAGAACAGCCAGAGGTGGGGCCTTGCTCCCAGGACCCACCACTCTCCCCACCCACCAGGAGCAGGGCAGCAGCTCCTTCCTGCCCTTGGGCAGGGGTGGGGGCTGAAGAGGGGTGAGAAAAAGAGAAAAAGATGGCAGGCAGGAAGGCTGGGGTCACCAGGAGTTCAGAGGCCTCAAAGCATCCACAAGGGGCACCCCAGGCCCCAAAGAGGGCCCAGAGCTGGGTGCCTGAATATTCCTTCTCCTCAGTTTCCTCTCTTGCCATCTACCCTGGGGCTCCTGGGCCTGGGCTATAGGATTCTGTGTATCTATGACAGCCGTATAATTTATTATTCAAACCGGAATACTTTGAAAGTGAAAGGGGCCGCTAGTAATAATCATGCTATGATGAGCATAAGCCAGGACCGCCCCAGACACACGAAAGCATATGGTCACTCTGTCCATACATGACTGCCCCTGGAGCGGTCATCCAGAGTGCGGAACACCCAGAGTTGGGGCTATCTCTTCTCTGGGGTCTAATCTCCCCTCACTAAGGTGATATTCCCCCTGGGCTCTTTTGAGCCAGTGGGGGAGGGGGCAGAGGCCAGGCCAGGCTGGTTGCTATGGGAACCAGCATGCATTTCCTGCCAGGGACCTGCAGAGTGTTAGCCCCTCTTCAGGCTGTCAGGCTCATCACCCCCACCCCCTTTTTCCACTTAGGAAGAGGAAGTCTGGGGCAGGTTCCCATAGAGAAGTGGAGAGGGGCTGGGCAAGGCACTATTCACCTTGCCATGACAACACCCAACATGGGGCCTCCCAGCCCCCTCACACCTCGGCCTGTGCTAAGAGCCAGCCCCCACCCCTCAGAGTTACAGGCTGCAAGTGCCAGGGCAGAAGGGACAGAAGGCAAGGCCCTTAGCATCTTGCCCTGCATGGCAGAGCACTGGACAAGGCTGTAGCCGCAGCTCCCACATTTCCAGCTATGACACCCTGAGTATAGTTGTTCTCGGAGCCTCCATTTCCTTACTGGCAAAATAGAGGAAGATAACTGGAATCTACCTTATAAGATTGGGATGAGGCTCGAATGAGAACCCTTCGTGAATGGGTTTTATGGCTGGAAGACTAGTACACTGTAAGGTCTTAGGAGTCTTGGCAAGCCACCACGGACAAGCCTCCTAGCCTCTCCTGTATGAAATAAGGACAAGAGAATCCCTGTCCCCACGCAGCCCCAGGCTCCTGAGAGAGTCATGGCAACACTTAGATGGTGTCTGTGTTGCCATGTGCCAGGCACTGTTCCAAGAGCTTCACATGCATCGACTCACTCAAGCCCACTATGAGTCCACAGAGGAAGCACCACTATTGGCCCCATCCTGCACACAAGGAAACCGAGGCTCAAAGAGTTAAGTAACTTGCCCAAGGTGCCACAGGTGCTAAGTGACAGAGTTAGGACTCAGACTTCAGGGACTGGGCCCCTGACCTCTGTGCTGAAAACACCGCCTCTAGAGGAGCAGATGAGACTCCAAGGTGAAAGGGCCAAGCGTGAGTGCCCACAGCCCCTGACCCCACAGCTCTGGGGCCCCGCTAGTACTTCCAGGGTGGAGTGTCCACTTGCGGCCAAACAAAGCAGGCATCTCTGCTAGCTTCCTGACTCTGATCAGGGGCCTCCTTACCAAGGATTCTCCGTGTTTCTCTACCTGGCTCTTTAGTTTCTTTTTTTCTCTTATGATTCTGGTGTGTCTCCTCATTTTCTCTCCTTTCCCTCCCTCCTGCAGCACATTCTATGCACTTGATACCCCTCTTCCCTTTCGTCCCTCTGCCTCAGAATGGAAGCCAGAGCGCCTTCACTGGCAGGTAAGAGGCAGTAGGACTTTGGCCCAACTGCTCCCCTCCCCACACCCAGCCGGTCCCCACTCACGGCGGCACTGGGACTCCTTGGCAGCTGGCTCATGGCCGGTGGCACAGGTGCAGGCTCCCACAGGCACCATCCATTCCCCATCACCGTTGCAGTACAGCTTGAGGGGCACAGACACCTCCACGGCATTAGCGATGCAGGTGCCGGGGGCAATGACCAGAGAGGTGGGCTCAGCCCCAGTGAGGGTCTCGGGGAAAAGGGCGAAGCCCGCGGTGGTGGATGCACACTTCTTGTAGAAGGCACGCACAGAGATGAGTGACATGCAGGCACCCTGGTCCTGGAAGGCCAAGTAGAAACCGGCCTTGGAGAGCGGCCCGAAGCTTCGCACCTTGGTGTTGACACGGCCGGCATCAAGCCGTGAGAAGCTCTCATCAGGCGCGATGGTGTCCACCTTCACGTAGGGGTTCTCCATCCAGAAGGGGGAGGAGGCCGAGGCCACGTCGCTGTCAGCCTCGTAGTAGAAGAGGTTGAAGGTCTCTTTACAGGAGCCAGGGATGTTGGGGATGCTGTTGCAGTCGCGCACGGTGAACTTGAGCTCCACGTAGACGCGCTGCACCTCTCGCCGCCAGATGAACCCCGTGCGAAGCCAGTTGTTCTGGCTCGACTCTCGCACGTTACACACCTGGTACGTGCGGATGGGGTTCATGGCCTCGTCGTAGCCGCTCACCTCTTCCCACTGTGCGCGGACCAAGTGAGAGACAGAATGAGCGCCGACACTTGCCAGGCACGGACCACACGCCCAGACCCGTATTCGCTTCACAGAGATGCCTCTGTGGTATACCGGCGGAGCACGCAGATTCCATGGGTTCAAATCCCAGTCCTGGCTGTGCGACTACGGGTCGAGTCACTAACCTCCCTGTACCACCGCTTCCCCGTCGTGGTGACAATGAAGACGTATATAGAATAAATGACTTTATGAACGAAGAATTTAGAGCATTTGATAAGTATTATGGGACTATTAGATACAATATTTGTTATCTTTATGCCTCACTTTCATTGTCTACAAAATGGGGCTGATCGGACATAAATGAGGCAATCGATAGGGAATCAAATCAGTTTAATATATATAATGGGCCTGTAACGTTGTCCTATATGGAGCAAGCATTCATTGAATGTTGGCTATCACTACCACATTTAACCTCCACTACAACTCCGTGAGAAGGTACATCTGCTGTCCCCACTCTACAGAAAAGGGAGCCAAGACTCTCAAAGGTAGAGACTTGCCCAAGGTCACACAGTCAGGTCTATGAATGAGGGCCTGGAGTGCCATCCCACCCCAGAGTTTCAGAGCTCAGTGGAGTTATGAAGCCATCTAGGGAGGTTAATTAGAATATTTTAGAAATGTCAGAACTACAGGAATTTAACAGTTAAGAAATGGAAGCCCAGAAAAGTAAACTGCCTTGCTAAAAGTAACAGAGCAAGTCAGAGATCTGGAGCCAAGGTTTCCTCATCCCCAAGCCAGTGCCCTACTCAGGGACCCAGGAAGGAGGGAGATGGCTGGAGAAGACATGCAAAGAGCTGTCAGGCAGGAACGAGATGGCGATAGGCTGAAGGCAGGCTGAGGGGTGGGCAGAGGGAGAATGGGACAAAGATGGTATGTGTGGGGGGAGGAGGACACAGGCAGGCTGAGGGCTGAAAGGGTGAGAAACACCCATTGGCAAAGAAGGCAGGTGACAGGTGCAGAGGATGGGAATGGAGCAGGAGGTAAAACTGATAGGCAGGGGGCAGAGGCAGCCCTTCTCCAGCCCTGGTGAGGTGAGGGGAATGGATGCTGGAGAAGGAAGTGGCAGACTTGACAACCAACACTCAGGGGAGATGGTAGGGAAGGCTTACCCCACTTTCTGGATGAGATGTCCATGCCAACTCCGACGTCACCCATTTTGTGTCCATGAGGGTTTCTGGGGAGAAACAAAAGAACAAAGGTCAGAAGCCATGCTCAGGATGGGAAGAAATAGGTTGTCCAGGAAAGGCCAGAACACCAGAGAATGATTCCCACCAAGCACCATCCCATCCCACCCCACCCCCAAGTCCTTGGAAGGTCTCAGCTACCCTCCCCTGGAGAAGACTCTGCAGCCATCCCCAGAAATGTCATAATCCCAAAGACGTGAGCCATCTAGTTGGCCAGTCGGAGGTGGGTGTCTGCTACTGACCCCAGAGGCAAAAGCCAGGGCCAGTTCACACACCTACAGGCTCGGCTAATCTCCACACAAAGGGGTAGCAGGCCCTTTATCCTGGAACAAAGGACCGTGTGCTTCAGACCCTGCTGCCCAGGCCTCCCCTGACTCCATTCCCAACACAAAGGCCCGGCTCCACACATGCCTAGGGGAATGCGAGGGCAGCTACAGGGCAGAGCCTGCTCCCACCCAGCCTCCCACTCAACCACCTCTGGGGAACGGAGCACGAATACTCTGAGGGTGGGCTGAGGGCCACCAAGATCCAGACCAGCTCCTTGCAAGCTGTTCAGTTCTTCCCACAATCCTTGGATAAAGGTGCTGTTGATGTACCCCTTTTACAGGTGAGAAAACTGAGACCCAGATAAAGTAAATATATGACCTGAGGTAAAACTGCTAAGACTTGGGGTGAAGGGTTGAAAAGTAGCAGACTCCACAACTAACCCCTTAACAAGAGCACTCTGACTGCAGTGTAAAAGGAAGAACAGAGAAAGCCTAGAAAGTTCCTCTGTATCCTTTAAGTCCCAATCCAGCTGTTACCTCCTCCAGGAAGCCTTCCCTGAATCCCCAAATTAAGGTCAGATGCCTTCCTCTGTGCATCCAGGGCCAGCGGCTTTGTTACAGCACCGATCCTATTCCAAGCTTCAGTTTCTTATCTGTTTCCCCTTGCTCAGCCATAGGAGGGGCCCATTCACGTCTCTGATATAAACTCACTCCCTTAGGAATCAGGTTCTGGGTTTTGACTGGGCAATTCTACTCTCTGAGAGGAGAGAGATGCCAACTCCTTTCTTCTAGCCTGGAAGACAGGGCAGTCAGCAGTTCTCCCCTCTGCCCTGAGCTGGAATAGGGCAGGTTGGGGCTACCCAGGACAAGAAAGACCCAATCCCCACAGGTTCCAGGCTTATGGCCTTTACTGGTTTCCTGCAGCTGGGTCTGAGCTGGGAAGGTGGATGAGGCAGCTGTGGCCCCAGACCCTCATGTAAGGCCAAGGGGGAGTGAGGTTCCCTCCTCTTCCATCAGAGGTGGCTTGTCCCTGGAAGACCTGGCTGCAGGGTGAGCTATCCCAGCCTCATCGGTCGGTGGCCAGACAGGCCTCTCTGGGAGACAGACAGAGAGACACAGACATTTGGCAGGGGGGTACGGGAGGCAAGGAGAGATGGGCAGAGGCAGGGGCCCAGAGAAAGGCAGGGAAAGAGGCGGCGGAGCAGGGGCCTCGCTGAGGCGGACGGCGGTGGGGGGGGGCTGCTCAGAGCTGGAAGGATTGCAGAGCTGGCTGGCTAGGACCAGACAGTGGGGTGGCCAGCTGAGGACTACAAAAGATGGTGAGGTGGAGACACAAGGAGGCCCGAGGAGACAGAGACAGAGAGGGAGGTTTCCAAGTAGCCTCTTCCCCAGCCAGCAGCCCAGAGTATTCCTGTCCCTGGAGCCAGTCGAGCCAAACACACCCCCTTCCCCCCCCCAAGCCAGCCAGCC